>NC_140380.1:3222500-3242500 GCF_054491055.1 Hypomesus nipponensis | reverse complement strand
CCACCGAATCCTATAACACACACTCACACATGCAAACACACTCACACACACAGGATTATATCATCTCCGGGCGACCTGCTCTGCATCACACAGATGACGCAGTCTTGGCGTCTCCTAAATTCTCACAACAATTACCTGAGGGGCGCTTGATTTCTGCTCTGCTGTGTGTCTCCTCCACCTGTCTACCTCTGACTGCCCCATCACTACCCTGGGCCTGCAAGATCCCTCCCTGAGGTGAAATAATCCCTCCACTCAGGACCGTAGAAATGTATGACTGGGAGTATCTGGCATCTTCCTCCCCTTTAATTTTCCTCTCGTCCATCCTACACTCTTTCCTCTCTGTTTCCTCTTTCCTTTTATTGATTTTAAGTTTTCTCTTGTCCTCCTACTGTTACGTCCCCGGCCTGATCAGGTTTTATGTGTTTTCTATGTTAACAGGTGTTGGCTCCAGGCTCCGGTTGTCCTGCCCACATACTCCATCCCTCCTGCGAAATCATTCCCTCATCAGGTGGAGAGAGCGGAGAGGTGGAGGGGGAGAGGAGAGTGGTGGCGGGGGAGAGGAGAGGTGAAGTGGGGTGGAGGAGAGGTGGAGGAGGAGAGGGGCGAGAGTAAGAGAGGGAGGAGAGGGCGGAAGGAGGGGTAGGGGAGGAGAGACTGAGGAATAGAAGGAGAGGACAGAGACAAGGGAGGACAGACAAGGCTGACAGAGCAGACACGGAGGATGGGGAGAGGAGGAGAGGAGGAGAGGAGGAGAGGAGACAAACAGAACAGTCTGTATTTATGCTTGTAAGCTCTTCATTGTGTGCCTGTGTGAAGCAGAGTATTTGAGGAAACGCTGTATCATTATAACCCATAATCTACATGACAGGATGCCAGAGAGTTGCAGGGGCAGATAAATCACCTGACAATGATAGTTCTGGGAGAGGGTGGGGGAAGAGGAGGGAGGGAGGGGCAGTAGGAGAAAGAGGGAGGAGAGAGGGTGAGGAGAGAAGGGTGGGAGGAGAAAAGGGGGAGGGAGAAATGAGAGAGAGGAAGGAGGAGGTAGGAGGGAGGGTGAGAGGAGGGAGGGTTAGGGGTGAGGAGAGGGAAAAGCAGGGGTGAGGTGGTAGTCCAGTAGCTAAATACAGCGTAGGTCAGTAGAAGGGTTATGTTCTGTACAGGAAGTGGCAAGAGAATCAACTTCCTGTCCACATGGAAATCTCATTTGTGAGGCTGGCGGGGGGGAAGGGTTTGACCCTGCTGGTGGGAAACGTGGAACCCCTATGTTTCACTCTGCGTGTGCGTGTGTGTGTGTTTACTCAGGGTTGCTGGTGGATGTGTGTGTGTGTGTTTGCGCATTTGTGTGTGAAGCAATCACAACAACATTAGCACCCCTACTGCGGTGTTCAGCCCTCGTCCCACCCTGTCACACACACACACACACACCCCACCCAGTCTATTCTTGTATATGTTCTACATCCACCTGGCCCAGGCCTGAAGCAGCAGTCTCTTTGTTTCGGACTCCAGTGTTGCGCTGCCTAGGAGGGAGGGGTGGAGGGGGGTCTCCTCATGTCACAATGACATTTATTAATAGTATGTTTGTTATGGACCTGGAATGGAGATGGAACAAAGACCCAACACACACACTAAAGAGAACACGCACGCCTCCACTTCTATACATCTCATATAGGTCTCTCTCTTACTCTCTGTCACTCTCTTACTCCACCTCTTACTCTGTCTTTCTTAATCTCTATCTATCTATCTATCTATCATCTCGTTCTCTCTCTATTTCTGTCTCTAGCTCTATCTGTAGGCACCACAGATTCTCAGACTGGTAAATTACAGGGAAAGTGAGAGAGGGAGAGAGAGAGAGAGAGAGAGAGAGAGAGAGAGAGAGAGAGAGAGAGAGAGAGAGAGAAAGAGAGAAAGAAAGAAAGAAAGAAAGAAAGAAAGAAAGAAAGGGAGAGATATAGAGGGAAAGAGAGAGAGAGTGATGAACGAGTCTCCAGTCACAACATCACTCAGTTTCCCCACACCAGATGATTTGTTTGGACGTGTTTGTGTCTGGAAGTGCTACTGTATGATCCTGCAAGTTCATTAAACACACACTCTATCTCTGTTCAAACACACACACTATCTCTGCTCCAACACACACATACTATCTTTACTACAACACACACACACACTATCTCTGCTGACACACACACACACACAATCTCTACTACAACACACATACTGTCTCTTTTCTTTCTCTCTCTGGGAGGGTGTGTGAGGTAGGTGTTGGGGTGAGGGTGGGTGAGGTGAGTGGGGAGGGGAGTCAGAGAGAGATAAAAAGCTGAATTTATGATCCAGTTTTACCAGATCTCCAGTATTTGTGACCCCACCCCCTACCACCCAGCCAGCATCCCTGCACCCCCAGACAGACCAGCCATGAATCACCTCCTCTCCTCTCCTCTAATCCCCCCTCACACCTCCTCACCTCTCCTCCCCCTTTCCTCATCCCTCTCCTCACCCACTCCTCCTCACCCCTTTCCTCTCCTCCTCCTCTCCTCTGCCCACCCCTCTCCTAATCCTCAACCCCTCTCATCCCCTCTCTTCACCCAGGGAGACTAGCTCTACCCTGGCCCAGGTGCTCGTTAGCGCAGCATAAATCCTGGCTGTAATTCAGCCAATTAGCATCTCAGAACTAGCCAGTTTACTGAGTTACTACCCAGAGGAGGAGAGCAGAGAGGGGCAAAAGGAGAGGAGAAGAGGAGAGCTAGGGAGGAGAGAGCTGAGGAGAGGAGGGGAGGAAAAAGGAGAAGAATTTAAGAGTCAAATAGAGGAGGAGAAGGAGGAGAAGGAGTAAATGCACTGCCCCTGCTTATGCAGCATGTATCATGAGTCGGCAGACACACTGCTGTGGACTGAGACAGCTCTCTGTGGCTCAGTTACCAATAAACTGTAGAGAGATGATTCATAACCAGGAGAGACCACACTAACACACACACACACACACACTTTACGTAACATATCCACGAACATACTCAGTAACACACACACTAGCACGCACACTAACACTAACACATACACGCCCACAGACACATACACTAACATACTCACGCTATACACATGAACACTCTAACACACATCCACCATCAAACACACACATAAACTATCATGTTACAATGAACCACCGCAGTTTTTCTTTGACTTCTCATATAAGTCAAAGAGGAGAGGTTTGTGCGTGACTGTTTGTGTGTGTGCATGTGAGTGTGTGTGTATGTGTGTATATGTGAGTGTGTGTGCATGTCTGTGTGTGCTAGGGAGCAGACTGATGTGTGGGTGTGTATCTAAGGTGGTGTGTGTGCCTGTGAGTGTGTGTCTGTGTGCATGCATGTAAGGCAGTGAGTCTGTGTGTGTGTGTGTGTGTGTGTGAGTGTGTGAATGATAACTGTAGTAAAGGCTGACAGATGACTGCTGCCTCTTCTCCAATTGACCGTGTGACATCAGGGATGTGGTAGTGGTGTCAGGAATGTATCGCTAATGGCAACCGGCGCTACGGAGCCTGACTGAGCAATCTATTAGGGCTTAACAGCCACCCCGCCCCTTGGAACACCCCCTGTCACACACACGCGCACACACACACACATACACTGGCCAAATTCAGAAAAAGGCCCTAATAGTATACATTTATTTGTGTGTGTGTGTGTGGGGATTGAGATCCCCTGTCCTAATGACAGCATTCAGACAGAACTCTGGGAGTCGTCAGCGGAATGTTCCACCTCTATTGATTCCAATTAAAGGTGAAGAGGAACCAATCGCGGGGTGAGATGCCACGTGACTTCATTTCCTGTCCGAGAGGCCTAACTAAACCTTGGTTGTTCCTTTGGCGTGTGATAAGAGACAGGAAGAAGACCCTTTCCACTTCCTCTGAGTCGTCATATAAAGGAATTGAGTCTTCAAATATCAAAACAGAGATGTCATAAATGGGCAGAGGTGGTGAAGTAAAGCAGCTAATGGCCTGAGAGGGAACACCGTTCATAGCTAACGAGAGCTAGCCATCAACTGGAGATGCCAGCCAGGGCCAAAGACAACAACCCAGCAGTAAACTGTGTGTGGGGGTGTGTGTGCCTGTCTCTGTGTGTGTTTGTTTATATGTGTGTATGTGCGTGTTTGTTGACGTGTGTGTGTGTGTTTGTGTTTGTGTGTGTGTCAGTGACAGAGGCTGTAATGAGGTCTAAGGCAGAGACAGGGATCACTATAAACCTCTCGGCTAGGTTATGACCAACATTCCTGCTGCACTATGAAATGAAAGAGCGAGGGAGAGAGAGAGAGAGAGAGACATGAGAGCAGAGAGAGAGATTAAGAGAGAGTTGGCTACAGCATGCGTGTGAGTGTGTGTGTGTGGGTGTGTGTACGTGTGTGTGTGTGTGTGTGCGTGCGTATTTGTGTGTGCGTCTGTGTCTGTGTGGTAGGTATGGAATGGTATGGAGGTAGTCCTAGCTGGTTCTTCCTCCTCTCTCCAGCCCATTAGCAGTCACACATACAGCCTTAGATAGAGAAAGGGCAGAGGTCAACTATCCCTAGAGGATAAACATACACACGTACACACACAGAGCATCATTAGACACCAAACACCTAAAGTTGGACTTTGCCTTCTAGCACCTGGTTTGAGGCCACAAGCCTAACTAACCTTTCTTCAGACACACAGTCACACAGTCACACACACACACACACACAGGTCCCTAAGGGCCCAAAAAGGCAGCCTGTGGCTAATGATGAACACACCTGGCTAAGCCTGCACCCAGCTTCCAGCCCAGCCTCCCCCAGCCTCTCCCCCCAGCCTCCAGCCTCCCTCCAGCCACTCCCAGCCCCTGCAGTCTCCTCCCTGCCCCCCCCCCCCACACACACACAGCACCCACACTGACACACACACAGAGGACACACCACACATCAACACTTACATCACATATATGTCACATGCTCTCACACACACACACACACACACACACACCACCAAACGTACACACCACCATACACACACGTGTACAGACACCGACACACAGCGCACACACACAAACACACACACCTCAGAGGCAAGCAGTTGGGTCCCAGGTGGCTCCAGCCCTCCTCGAGGGGGCGGGGCCAACTTGGCTCATCGATTAGTGCTCTCGTGAAAGCTCGCCGTGACCCCTGACCTCTGGGTAAGCTGCCGTCTGACAGCTGACAGGGCAGTGCTTTATCTGACGGAGATAACACCTTTTACTCTCTCCGTCACCCTCCTGCTTTCTCTCTCTCCACTCTATCACTCTCTCTCTCCCTGTAATACCTTCGATTCTCTCTCTTCCTCCGTCACTCTATGCTCTATCATTCTTTTCCAAACATTCCTCTGTTCACCCCTCTCTCTGTCCACTGATGCAGCACACACACACACCACACGAGTGTGTGTGTGAAAGAGAAAGTGAATGAGAGACAGATAGCCAGCAAGCCAATCAGCCAGACAGACAGCAAGCAATCCAGACAGACAGACAGACAGACAGACAGACAGACAGACAGTCACAGCCAGCCAGCCAGTCACAGACAGACAGACAGACATCCAGCCAGACAACTAGTCAGACAGCCAGACAGCCAGACATCCAGACAGACAGTCAGACATCCAGCCAGACAAACAGCCAGGCAGGCAGGCAGGCAAGCAGACAGACAGACCATGTTTGTTGTTGTTTGGGCGTCTGCTCTGTGTTGCCGGTGGCGACACAGGTGGTGTTTGGGGCCATTGATTGTAGAGAGTGGGGAGGGAGAGGGAGGGAGAGGGAGGGAGGGAGAGGGGGGAAGGGTTCAGATAACAATGCACCTCACGACGGGACACTGGGACTGTCTTCCTTGATGGCTGGGTGGGAAGAGAACCGCCAACCCGTCCTCTCACAGCCCTGATGCACACACACACACACTGTCACACATACAATGAGCCTCCCCACACACACACAGAATCTTCCAGACAGATAGGCAGTCAGGGTGATAACCCCTCGAATACCGACACAAACAGTTACAATACCACCAACAACTACAAGACAATAATGGGTATATCTTTGTGAATGAGGGTTAGGCTTAGGGTTAGAAACACCTCAGGAAGCTTCCCTCTTCTATACTCCTGTCTACCTTGGTCAACACAAACACACACAAACAACCTATCACACAAACACACATAGCCGCCCTTACACACACAAACACACACACGCCTACTCTCACACTCAGAGGAAATGATGGTGTGGTGTCTCTCCACTGTAGGTAGTACAGGGCAGTGTGAGCAACCATCTGTTAAATCAGACAAGGTTGGCGTTTTTATCTGGACCAGACTATTAATAATGAAGTGATGCATCCTCTCTCCTCGGTCCCCCCCCCCACCTTCTCCCCTCTCCTCCTCGCTTGTCTCCTCTCCCCGCTGTCCTCCCCACCTCCTCCTCCTCCTCTCTCCTCTTCTCTTCTCTTACCTCTCCACCTCCTTTCTTCTCCCCACTCCTCCCTTTTCCTCTCCCCTCCTCACCTCTCCTCTCTTCCTTATTCTACCGTTCTATTTCACAAGCTCCTGGACCACAGAGCACAGACATGGAGAGAAAGAGAGGGTAGAGAGGAGAAATTGAGAGCAGGGGGGATAAGGTTGAGGGAAAGCTGGAAAAAGATGGAAGGAGAGAGTGAAGAGTGCCAGTTTAAACTAGGTGAAATATTCAGTCAGTCATAGTTACCCACAACCCCCCGGGCATACTCCTCTCCAAGAAAGCAAGGGAGAGACAGAAAAGGGAGAGAGAGAGAGAGAGATAGACAGAGAGAGAGAGAGAGAGAGAGAGAGAGAGAGAGAGAGAGAGAGAGAGAGAGAGAGAGAGAGAGAGACAGAGAGAGAGAGAGAGAGAGAGAGAGAGAGAGAGACAGAGAGAGAGAGAGAGAGAGAGAGAGAGAGAGAGACAGAGAGAGAGAGAGAGAGAGAGAGAGAGAGAGAGTGAGAGAGAGAGAGAGAGAGAGAGAGAGAGAGAGAGAGAGAGAGAGAGAGAGAGAGAGAGAGAGAGACAGAGAGAGAGAGAGAGAGAGAGAGAGAGAGAGAGAGAGAGTGGAGAAGGGTCGGTGAGAAAAAGAGAGAAAAACTAAGGGGGAGGGAGAGATATACAAAAAGAGAGGGAAAGAGAACACTAGATAAAAAGCTAGAAATGAGAGAGAGTGAGAAAGGGAGAGATATAGAGAGAGACAGATAGGGACGTATAGAGACAGAGAGAAATGGAGACAGAAAAAGAGAGATAGTGATAGCATGAAAAAAGAGAAGCAGAAGAAACAGACATAGAGGGAGAGAGAGAGAGAGAGAGAGAGAGAGAGAGAGAGAGAGAGAGAGAGAGAGAGAGAGAGAGAGAGAGAGAGCTGTGTATCAGTAGGGCTCCAGGCTGGTGTTGTAGTGCTTCTCACTCAGCAACACCTGAGGGCTTCAGCTCGACACTAGCACCCTGTCAGCATGTCTGCTACTGGCGCACACACACACACCAAACACACACACTCGCGCACACGTAGCCACCCACACCAAACACACGTAGACACAAACACAGGTACACACATATAGACAAACCCACCAAAAACACACATGCACACACATACAGTCCCAGTCAAAAGTTTGGACACATTTTCTGGTACTGTACATACTGTAGACACGCACACGCAGAAACACATCAAACACACGTAGATACACGTGCACACGCTCCATGACACAGAAATACACACACATCCATCCCATGGCCCTGTTTGGTTTTAGGCTTTGGGTGAACGCAGAAATTGAGTGCTATGATACATTTTCCACCTTCAGTCAAATGATATACACCAACACAACTACATAAACACACACACGTCCTCATACACAGCCACAGACGCATGTACACACACATTCTCAGCATGCTGTCTGTAAGTGTGTGTGTGTGTGTTTGTGTGTGTTGGGGAGTCTGTGGGGAGTTTCCAGATGAACACTCTCTGTTTGCTTTCTAATGGCAGTGCTAATCATACACACTCAGCACTGTACTGGGTGGGACTGGAGCAAGGGGCTGCGGTGTGGGTGTGTGTGGACTCCAAACAGCGTCTTATTCATGGCGAGCAGGCTTTTGGGTCGAGCCACAGTGCATGGGTGTGTGTGTATGTGTGTGTATGTGTGTGTGTGTGCGTGTGTGTGTATGTGTGTGCGTGTGTGTGTGTGTATGTGTGTGTGTATGTGTGTGTATGTGTGTGTGCCTCACTAATGGCCTGTGTGTCAGAGGGTCTCTGTGTTTGGGACCAGGGGCCTTTTAAACCACAGCTCTATCACACACCAAGAGGCTACTTTACCTCTCTCTTACACACACACACACACACAAGTCTTCAGCATCAGCTCACCGCAGGGAGCTGGAAGTTGGGAGGGAAGGAGGGAGGGAGAGCGAGAGAGTGGGGACGGAGAGGGAGAGAGAGGAACAGATGCAGAGATAGAGGTCTGGAGGGAAAGGGGGGGAGGGAAGGAGGGAGGAAGGGTAGAACGAGGGAGAAGGAGGTGTCAAAACCGAGCTACCTAACCCTGGTCTGAACCGAACGCAGGCCTACAAATGGCAATACGCACTCTCACTCTCTAATACACAGACAGCACTGCCTGGCAGCCATGTGAGCGCGTGTGTGCGTGCGTGCGTGTGTGTGTTGCAGAGGACAGAAGGAGGGGTGAGTGATCTCTGTGACCAAGCCTGTTGGTTGCTCTGAAGGTGAGGCCTGAGGGGGTAAGAGGGAGGGGGAGGGGTGAGAGGGGTGAGAGGGGCACATCTGTGTAGAACATGCCCTGTGGCAATGCCGTGGCGGTCCCCTTCTCCAGTCACACACACACACACACACACACACACATACTAGTTCTCAGATAATTGCATAAACTCCTCTGGCCCCAGTGTCTTTATTTCCAGAGTCAAGCTTTTCAGACAGAGCTGTGTCTAACCTGCTGTTCCTGGACCAGTCTGTCTCACAGACCTTAACTCTGACACCCCCTGCCTCTCAGACTAACCTCAGACAGCCTAGACCACACACACACACACACACACACACACACACACACACACACACAGGAGAGGACTAGGGCTTGGGGGAGGTGTGTGTGTGTGCAGTAGGGGGTGTTCTTTTATTGAGACAAAATTAAGCGTAGAGCGGGGTGTGTGTGTGTGTGTGTGCAGGGGTCCCAGTTAAACTAAATTAGCATGGAATGTAAATGTATGGCTGCCTAATGGCTGAACAGGTGCAGGCGGAGACCCTGAAAACCATGAATAAAACATCCCTCTTTCTCTCTTACTCTCTCCCTCTCTTTCAATCCCTCTCTCTTTCTCCGTCTCTTCCAGCCCATCTCTCCCCTTTCTCCTCTCCCTCTCCCTCCACTCTATTTCCCTCCCTTCTCACTCCCTGCTCTCTCTTTCCCTCCTCTTTCTCTCTCTCTCTCTCTCTCTCTCTCTCTCTCTCTCTCTCTTTCTCTCTCTGTTTCCATCCTCTTCCTCTACTCTCTCTTTTCTCTCTTTCCTCTCTCTTTCCTCCTTCTCTCTCTCACTGACGGCTGACATAAAGTCAATGATATGAATTATTCACAACATAGAGCAGCCAGTGACCTTTCCCCACAGGAAGTGGAATCGAAACACAACAATGGGCCTGGAGCGCGTGTGCATGTGTGTGTGTGCATGTGTGTGTGTGTGTATGTGTGCATGTGTGCATGTTATGGGGGTTTTCCCTTCAAATGAAAGTGGCACATGTTAGTGTTCCCTGTTCTTCAAATATCTACAGTAGACCTCCCTAGATCCATGAAACCCCTAACCCCTAACCGTGACTCTAGATAACCATCACAATATTGTTCACAGTCAGGAAGAGCAGATTTCCATGAATGTATACTGGGAAACTCTTAAGAGATACAAAGGGGGAGAGAAGGGGGAGAGGAGACAGACAGAGAGAGAGAGGGGGGGGGGAGAGAGAGGGGGGAGAGAGAGAGAGACAGAGAGAGAGAGAGAGAGAGAGAGAGAGAGAGAGAGAGAGAGAGAGAGACAGAGAGAGAGAGAGAGAGAGAGAGAGAGAGACAGAGAGAGAGAGGGGGGGGAGAGAGAGGGGGGGAGAGAGAGAGAGACAGAGAGAGAGAGAGAGAGAGAGAGAGAGAGAGAGAGAGAGAGAGTGCAGTCAGTCAGTGTTTCTGTCAGAGTGACAGTTGTATGAGCACTGATGCCAGGAAGGCAGAGGTATTTTAGGAAGTAGGGCACAGTGTGTGTGTGTGTGTGCGTGTTCGTGTGTGTGTTGTTGGAAAAAGCATCAGTGAGGTGCCAGGGTCTGTGATCTCAGTCTGTGAGCTAATGAGATTAGTGAAACCCCAGGTGTGTGTGTGTTTAAGTGAAAAGAGAATTAGCATGTTTTGTGTGTGTGTTTGATAGAGCTAGTGTGTACTGAGTGTGTACTGACTTTACACACACACACACACTCACTCACTCACTCACGTCAGAAGTTTGAACCCTTACGACCACCACATCTGTCAGGCCAAGGTCACCTGACCTCTGACATGCCCCAACGCCCAGCAGGAAGTGACATCATCTGAAGGGGAGGGAGACTTCCTGGCTGACTGGTGGGAGAGACAACAACCCCGGGTCCATAGAAGGGAAGTTGGATCAGTTACAACTTCCTGTCCGTCTGGGGAGGGGGAGGGGGGACTGAAGCCCCTAGCTGTACCACACCACACTACCATCCGACCAAAAGGACTGTTCATGGTTCGAAGGGATCCAACCTGCTTTGCCACACAGTATACAAACAAATGCAACAACAAGCCCTATTTGTGTGTCATATCTCTTTCTTTTCTCCTCTCATTCACATGAAAAAAGAGTAGACCTCCTTCCCCCCTCCCTCCCTCCCTCCCTCCCTCCCTCCCTCCCTCCCTCCCTCCCTCCCTCCCTCCCTCCCTCCCTCCCTCCCTCCCTCCCTCCCTCCCTCCCTCCCTCCCTCCCTCCCCTCCCCTCCCTCCCCCCACCCCTCAGCTGCTGGGTGATTGACAGACTGTGCCCCACCCTCGCTTGCTCCCCCATCTGTGATTGACAGGACTCCCCAGTCTCCAGTCAGCAACTCTTATCTCCTCCAGGAACAACCCCCCTTCTCTACCCTCACACGCCCATACATATAAAACCTTCCCCCCTCTTCCCTCGCCTCACTCCTTCTCTCCTCTCGTCAAATCCCCTGTTACCCCGCCCCGGTCACACCCCAATATGACCCCCCTTAGTCCTGCAAGCACACCCACCCCCCCCCCACACACACACACACACACAGTGATCAGTGAGGTAGGTAGGCCCTGGGAGGAGAGGAAGAGAGGGGGAGGAGGAGAGAAGATTTTAAGAGGAAGAGAGAGAAAGGGGGAGAGAAAGAAAAGGAGAAAGAGGGGGAGAGAGAGAGAACAAGAGAAAGAAAAAGGGGTGAGAGGAAAGGCGAGGAGAGTGTGATAGAGCGAGAGGAGGAGAGAGCACAGAGGCAGTGACAGATAGACAGAGAAGGAGAGAGCGAAAGCGAGAGACAGAGAGAAAGAGAGAGAGAGAGAGAGAGAGAGAGAGAGAGAGAGAGAGAGAGACAGAGAGAGACAGAGAGAGACAGACAGACAGAGAGAGAGAGAGAGATGCCCTGAAAAAGGCAGTGAATAGTAGAAAAACTATTTTCAAACCGTAGCAACTGAGTAATTGAGAGACGGAGTGAGAGGGAGAGAAGGAGATAGGGAGAGCAGGTGAAAAAAAGGAGCAGAAGTACACAGACACACACACACGGAAACGCACACACATGGGAGAGTGAATACATCTCTTTGGGGCTCGTTCAGGCGTGTGATAGTATTGTCAACAGTGAGCAGCCTACTGTTAACCCTGCATTAGCTTGAAGAGGACACCTACTCTAACAAGGATTAAGTGGGCCACACATATACACACACACACACACACATTTGGAGCACACACACAGAGAACACTGACACACAAGGTACGCACACACATACACACACACAGAAATACATACCTACATCGGGGATTGCTTGAGATATTCAGACTGGATAAACCCAGTTATCTCTGTCATCCTTGCCTCTCCCTCCCTCTGTCTCTCACTCCATCCCACGCCCACATCTCTCTCTCCTCTATGACCCTCCCTCCCTCCCTCCCTCCCTCCCTCCCTCCCTCCCTCCCTCCCTCCCTCCCTCCCTCCCTCCCTCCCTCCCTCCCTCCCTCCCTCCCTCCCTCCCTCCCTCCCTCCCTCCCTCCCTCCATCCATCCCTCCCTCCCTCCCTCCCTCCCTCCCTGACTCCCTCCCTCCCTCCTGTTGTTGCTATCTAATTGCAGGACAATAGAGGATCAATCTGGGCAGACTTCAGCCCCACAGTAGACCTCTGCTAGGACAAAGCTGAGCAGGACAACACACACAAACAAACACACACACACATACACACGCATGCACACACAGGTCGACAAACATCGAGGTTTGTTTTTCAGTCGTTGATTCCCTTACAATGAAATGAATCCCATTAACTTCCAGTGTAATTACTAGTTTGAGAATGATGCATGCATGGGGCACTGGAGAGCTGTAATCCTCACTGTTATATATATACAGATTGAGCTAATCCACAGACTATACATGCCAGTCACATAGAGATCATCAGACACACACAAACACATACACTAACACCACTAAACCTTCTACTGTTCTTTTTGAGGGCATACCCTCCACTACATGCCTCCTCTCTCTCTCCCTCCCTCTCCCCCCCCCCTCTCTGTCTCTCTTGCCTTCACTTTTTCTTTCTCAGTCTCTCTCTCCTCTCATCCCTACAAACCCCTCTCATCCCTTCCACTCTCTCTCTTTATCTTCCTCTATCACTCCCCCTCTCTCTGCTTGTTTTGGTTAGACAGCAGATATCCAGATGTGGAGGTTCTGTGTGTGTGTCTGAGCGTGTGTGTGTGTGTGTGTGTGAGTGTGTGTGTGTGGAAGGGGGTGGGGGTGGGGTCAGGCCAGCAGAGGGGCTGAGAACAACCCTGGGGGGAGGAGGGGGGGCAGGAAGTCCCACGGTATCCACGGGAACTCTCACATTCCTTCCTGGGTGAGCAGGCTGACAGCCCCCTGCATGCACCATGCTCTCTGACTACATCGCAATGCATGATGGGAACCGAGGGGGGGGGGGGGGCAGACAAGGAAGGGGAAGAGGAGAGAGAGGAAAAGAGGGGATAGGGGAGAAAGAGGGAGGGAGGGAGAGAACAGAGAGGACAACGGGAGGGAGAGAGAGGAAGATGGGGGTTGAGAGTAAGAGGGAGGGATGGACAGAGATGAGGGAAAGAGAGAGACGTTCTCTTCTGGGGCTTTGTGAACCTCACAAAGACAAAACAAATCTTCCGACTAACACTCTTACACACGCACGCACTGACACACACATACACGCACATACGTACACACATGCAAATTCCCTTTTAGTTACAACTAGCACATCTTGCAACAGAGGTTTCAGATTGAACACAAAGATTGTGTCGATTATGTGTCAGTTTGTAAGTGTGTGTGTGTGTGTGTGTGTGTGTGTGGGTGTGTGTGTGTATGGAGAACATGAAGGGCAGTGTTCTGCTCTGCTCCCGTCCTGTTCACAGTAACTAAAGATAGGTGAGAGGACGAAGGATGAGGCCCACATACAGGGATCTATACACACCCACACACACACACACACACACACATACACACAGCACTGCCTGCAGGCCAGGGCATAATGGAGATCGTGTAAGATGAGAAGTCTGAGACAAGCCAACGAGAACAGAGCTGTGATGTCCTGATACCACACTAACACACTCACACGTGCAAACACACACAAACTCACACACACATTCACACAGACACACTCACACACACTTACACACACTCAAACACACACACTCACACAGGAGTATACATATCTCACACACACCCCAACATACAGTATTCATATATCTCAGCTCCAAACGTGCACTCTCATTCTGTCTCACCCTCAATCTTTCTCCTTGTGTCTCCCTCAGAGGCGCACAGTGTTTCCGTCACACACACACATACACACACACACACACAAGTCTACTCTTTGAAAACGTTCCATCAAAGCTCACTTTGGGACACCACTGTTTAACCACATCTTAGACTTTCTGTAGCAGAATAACAAAAATGGAGGGAGGGGAAGAGGGAGATAAGGGGGAGACAGACACCTCGGAAGACGATAGGGGAAAGGAGAGGGGAGGAGGAGAGGAGGAGAGGAGAGGAGGAGAGGAGAGGAGGAGAGGAGAGATGTCAGAAGGTCTTTGTGTCCATGTCAGTGGGATCAGGATCATTTGAAATAATCTTGGAGAAGCTGGTGGAGGTCACCACTCATATACAGAACGGTCGTCCTAGCATATGGCACTCCAATTCACACACACAAGCTCACACACACACACTCCCACACACACACACTCAAACACACACAGCAGAGGAGATGAGTTTGAGCAGCTGCGGAGAGAAGGAAAGGAGGAGACGAGGAGGAAGGGAGCAGAGGAGTGACCTGGGATAAGGATGTTTTCCATAACAGGAAGTGAGAAGACATCATTAAGATCCTATCATCTTGTTTAGAACTCGGCTCAAAACAGAAAGACGGCATTAAGAAGAGAGAGCCATCACACATAAAACTGAGGTGATTTTTCTTTGGGAGTTTTTTTTTTCTTCATGTTTCCCCTTCATGTTTTCCTTCTCTCTCTCTGTTTTCCCATGACCCATTTTCCTGTGCTGTGGGAGCGAGGGAGCGAGACAGACCGGAGGATGAATGAGTGCAATGATGGTGTGATCACCTTTCTCCTCTGGAGACAGAGGAACACAGGGAGGGTCTAGTCAACACGTAGAGGACATCCTCCCCACACCTGCACACACACACACACACACACACACGCTCCAAAACCTTTGTCTGCTCTATATTCATTTATTAAAACTCTATAATCAACAGAATCTTCTTTTCACAGTAATACATAACCTCTCTGTATGTCATTGAGACGTGTCTCTATAGAATATCTCCATAAAATCTCCCTATAAAATCTCCCTATTGAATAGATGAGTCCTAACTTTTTGAAGGGGCCCAGGTTTTATCATGTGAAAAAACTTGGGGGCTCGACTTCTTTAGTGATACAGTGTAATACATGGGTTCTAACGGATATCATGTCATCATCTCATGTCTTTCATGATTTCATGTCATCAACAGCGATGCTCGACACTTCAACAGGTCTATTCAGCAAAGCAGGAAGTCTAACCAGTTGGAGTCTACATTTTGTTCAGGACATCAATCAACCATAGACCTAGAGAAGAATATTTTTCATCCACTGAATAGTACTTCAAATGCAATCACATTTCGAATCTGATTAAAACAACTATTTAGTTTGGAAATGTCACATTCTATGAAGTCCATCGTAGCTGTGAATACTGTCACACACATACAAATATAAATAAATAAATTTAAAGTTTGTCGCAATCAATAAATGTAATCAGCATAGGCACGCAGAGGAGCCTATTAAAACCCCCACAGGCCTTTAAACACTTTGAAACACAGAAAACCCTTTATCACAAGTTCTTCAAATTGCAAAAGTGACATGTAGTTTCCTTGTTAACAACTTTTAATTGGAGAAATGTAACATTCCATGGTCAGCTACATCGTCATTTTAGTCATGAATATTCTGACACAGAAAGCTGTGAACTCTGACTTGACAAGCAGTCCAGTGAGAAGGACAACACAGTGATTTGCTCCGTACCACGAGCAAGGTCTGGTTTGATGGTTGGTTGGTGGCTACTCAGGACCTCGACAGGTTTTCAGTTCATAATTCGTCTGCTCACACATGCATGTGGACCCAAAGAGGCTTTTCTTGGTGTGTGCTTGAAGTTAGGGGGAATTATTCCAATTGTCGATAAAGGTTCATCAGTGAAAGCTGCTAATGTTGACCGAGCAACTCCTCAGCATACTGCATGTCAAATTGCGTGAATCATGAATTCTGTGTTGCGGGCCTCAGAACATAGTTTATGAGACAAGCAGTGGACTGGAATATCCCTATAACATCCACCTATAGAATCTCTCTGTAGTCTTTATGCAAACCTCTCTATAGACTCCCTTTACAATACTAAATCTCCATTCCAATAAAATACTGCATCTCTACAGTCTCTCCCTATAGAATACTCTATCTAAAACTTCCCTATAGAATGTCCCTCAAGAATATCTCCATAAAAACTAAATATACAACCTTCCTGTATAATCTACCTAAAGAATCACCTTCATAATCAAATCTATAGAATGTCTATAGAATATCTTTATAGGAATGTGTGATACAGAACTCAACAACAGTGTCCTGGTCTAATCAGACAACATGAACCCAGTTTGTTCAGTCAAGTCTGAAGGTGTGTGTGACGGGCACGTGTGCATGTGTGTGTGTGTGTGTGTGTCGTAGGATGTTCCATCTGCCCCCCAGGAGTACTGACCCTTTCTGGACCAACGAAGCAGAACGGTGACAGGGTGTGTGTGTGTGTGTGTGTGTGTGTGTGTGTGTGTGGGTGTGTGTGTGTGTGGACACGTGAGCCAGGTATGGGGGCTTTTCTCCCAGCAGAGTGAGCAACAGCACAGCTGATGTGCATCTGTGTCCTTCAGTGTATGTGTGTGCATGTTTGTACGTAATGTGTGTGCACAGAAATCCATAGCTGAGAGACTAAGATTCTCATCAGCGTAACGAAGCACCAGTGTAGTACAGATTGACCACTAACAAGTACACCAAGAAAGTACACAAGCAAGTACGCTTAGAAGCACACTACTTCAAAAGTGTGTTACACTGACAGTCATGAAGTCAACACAGCATGACACATCCACACACCACACACACAAGCACCTCCTCGAATACACAAACACTCACACACATAGCGGAAACATACTGGAGGCTTCCAAAGACACAGAAACTCAGACACACACACGCACACACACACACACACAGGAGGAGTGCGAGACAATACCTGTCGATGATGACCGGGTCTGACGGTGTCTCGTTGCGGTTTCCACAGCTCTTCTTATCACAGCACCGACTAGGGGGGGGGATAGAAAGGGGGGAGAGGTAGGGAGAAGAAGAGAGAAAGAAAAAGAATCCAGGTTAGAGGACGTGTCTTACAGTAACAATGTCCAGTTCAACGTTTACAGATCTAAGATGGCCTCCACCTTATGTCCCCCTCCCCTCCCCCCTACCTCACTACCTGTCTGTTCTAGCATCACTGAAAGTGTCCAGGTGAACAGGGGGGCTATAGGGACAGACATGTATTATCTAGCAGTCTTCAAATACACACACACACACACACGGACACACACACACACACAAACAAAGACGGCTCTTTCAGGACTCAGCCTGGGTGGGTATGGACAACAGGTGTATTCTGGGGGGTGGGGCGGCACCAGTATCACCTGACTCAGGTAATCACCCCTCAACCCTCTTGTTGTATGGGTGGGGTGGGTGGGGGGGTGTCTATGGGTGGGGTTAGGTTCTGGGAGGAGAGAGGGGTGGAAGGGGGCAGGGTGCAACAACAGCTCGGACATCTCGGATTTCCTTGGGACATCTGGCGGAGGAGCTGGAGGAGAGAATGGGACAGGGGCTGGAGCTGGGGCTGGGGCTTGGGCTGAGGCTGAGGCTGGGACAGGAGCTGGGGCTGGAACAGGGGCTGGGGCAAGGGCTGGGGCTGAGGCTGGGACTGAGGCTGGGGCTGGGACTGAGGCTGGGACAGGGGCTGGGGCTGGGGCTGGGGCTGGAACAGGGGCTGGGGCAAGGGCCGGGGCTGGGGCTGAGGCTGGGACTGAGGCTGGGACAGGGGCTGGGACAGGGGCTGGGGGTGATTGTGAGGGTAGGGGTAAGAGTGAGGCTAGGGCTGAGCGTGAGCTAGGGGTCAGAGTGAGGCTGAGTGTGAGCTAGGGGTCAGAGTGAGGCTGAGTGTGAGGTAGGGGTGTGAGAGAGGCTGGGGCTGAGTGTGAGACATTTTTCATTCGCTGCTTACGTCACTTTATCCATCCTTCCATCCCTCCCCCATTCTCTCACTCTATCTTCTCTCTTACCTCACCACCTCCCCCCTCTCTCCACCCCCCCACCCCCCCTTCCAGCCTCGCCTTGTCCATTTGAGTGCCTGATCGATACACTGGCGGGGGGGGGGGGGGTGTTGGGGGTAGAACAGAGATGAGAACACACACTGAGAATCTAGAAGAGGGAGATGAAGGGGATGCTGCAGGTCTTTGTACTGTAGCTTTTCTTTCCGTCTCTTTCACTGTCTATTCTTTCTTCCTCTCTCCCTTTCTTTTTGCTCTCATTCCCCCTCCTTCTATTCTTTATTTCACTATCTCCTGCACCGTCTCTAGCCTTCCCACTCTCTCTCTCTCTCTCTCTCTCTCTCTCTCTCTCTCTCTCTCTCTCTCTTTCTCTTTCTCTCTCTTTCTCTCTCTCTCTCTTTCTCTCTCTCTCTCTCTGTCTCTCTTTCATTCTCTCCCCTTTCTTTTGCTTTCTCTTTCTCTCCCTCTATTCCTCTATATCTCCTTCTTTCTCTTTTTCCTTCTCTCTATTTCCCTCTCTCTCTTCCTTTTTAGTTGTCTCCCTCCCTCTCTGCCCTAGCTCTCGTTTCCATCTGAATTGGGTCACCATTGTCCCACTGGACCATAGTAGAGCTGGGCTGGGTGAGAAGGGGTGAGGAGGGGGGTAGTGGTGAGGAGGGTGGAGGAGGGGTGAGGAGGGGGGAGGAGGGGTGAGGAGGGGGGTAGTGGTGAGGAGGGGGGAGGAGGGGTGAGGAGGGGGGCAGTAGTGAGGAGGGGGGAGGAGGGGTGAGGAGGGGGGCAGTAGTGAGGAGGGGGGAGGAGGGGTGAGGAAGGGGGAAGTAGTGAGGAGGGGGGAGGAGGGGGCTTTTCTACAATCAGTCAGCACCCCCTTCACCTCCTGCCCCAGTGTTGTCGAGGGGATATTTTATTTTCCTATTTCTCTCCTTCCTTCCTTCCTTCCTTCCTTCCTCTCTCTCTCTCTCTCTCTCTCTCTCTCTCTCTCTCTCTCTCTCTCTCTCCCACAGGACAGCAGGAGCAAATCCCTTCTTTAATCTCCCTTCTTCCTTCCTGCAGAGGAGATGGGAGCTTCTCAACACCTTGTCTCAAACCGTGTGTCTGATTACCGGGGTTGTACTCCCGGTGTGGCTCTGTGTCTTCTAGAGCTGTCACAGTCCCCCACACTGCACAACACAGCACGACACGACGCCCTGAGAGCTTCACACACACCACAATAATGTGCACCTCTTAATCCAACACTACACAATACTACACACCTAGAGCCGTCACACACAACACTACCCCCAGACTACACTATCACAGCCCCAGTCAGCCTCATCCTCAACCTCAGCCCCAGCCAAACACCCACCCAAATGGACTTCACTCGCTTGAGAATCTCTTCATATGAAAGAGGAGTTATTTATATGGGGGAGAGAAGAAGAGAAGAGAGGGCTAGGTGCTGACGGTGTGTGTGTGTGTGTGTGTGTGTGTGTGTGTGTGTGTGTGTGTGTGTGTGTGTGAGGCAGCCTGGCCGAGCACCATATGGCTAATGGTAGCCAGCGACAATTAACTCCACTGATTAATGGGGAACAGACTCTCGTTCTGCTGCTGTTAACTGAGACTGTGCGTGTGTGTGCGCGCGCTTGTGCCTGTGCGCTTGAGTGTGTGTGTGTGTGTGTATGAACTCCTATGCACAATCAGCATGTCTCCCTCTTTCAGATGGGGAGGGGGGTCTCATCTCCAAGGACGACAATATGAGGGGACTCCCTGACTAAACCACTCCAAACCACCCAGACCCTATAGAGATATGTTACAATATATAGAGATCTGTTACACCCTAAAGAGATCTGTTACAATCTATAGAGATGTGTTAGACCCTAAAGTGATATATAGAGATCTGTTAGACCCTAAAGAGATCTGTTAGACCCCAAAGAGATATGTTAACATCTATAGAGATCTGCTTGACCTCATA